>NC_057794.1:154559066-154582129 GCF_018294505.1 Triticum aestivum | reverse complement strand
CAGTACTCGCCTAAGTATTTGAAAAATCCTACCAAGTGGTGAGCGACCCTCCCACTCGGGGGCTTAGCTGCAGTCCAGTACTCGCGTAAGTATTTGAAAAATCATACCGAGTGGTGAGCGACCCTCCCACTCGGGGGCTTAGCTGCAGTCAAGTACTCGCCTAAGTATTTGAAAAATCCTACCGAGTGGTGAGCGACCCTCCCACTCGGGGGCTTAGCTGCAGTCCAGTACTCTCCTAAGTATTTGAAAAATCCTACCGAGTGGTGAGTGACCCTCCCACTCGGGGGCATAGCTGCAGTCCAGCACTCGCCTAAGTACAAAACACATCTCAATCACGACGAGGTGCAGGTCGACTGCCACCTTCTCCTTGGGAGCTTCGCCATAAATACAACGTGCGCTCCATCCCACTCTGCAAGGATGACGAGGTGCAGGTCGACTGCAACCTTCTCCTTCGGAGCTATGCCACAAATACAACGTGCGCTCCATCCCTATTCGCAAGGACGACGAGGTGCAGGTCGACTACCACCTTCTCCTTGGGAGCTTCGCCACAAATACAACATGCGCTCCATCCCACTCTGCAAGGACGACGAGGTGCAGGTCGACTGCCACCTTCTCCTTGGGAGCTTTGCCACAAATACAACATGCGCTCCATCACCGACCTGCAAGGACGATGAGGTGCAGGTCGACTGCTACCTTCTCCTTCGGAGGTGCGCCACAAATACAAAAGTTGTCTCGAGTGAAGAACGAGTTCCACTCGACGGAGGATTCATGAAGATATTCAATGATAAACCAAGATTCAGATAAATCCTAAAGGTTTCGGACCACAGATCGAAGTGCTCGGGCATTCAGCCCGAAAGAGTTTAATGGTTACAAAAACCACTCGGCATTCCGAGGCAAATTTAAGGCGGGGCATAAAAGTTTGTTTACTCCGCAGGAGGAGGGCTGGCAGGCTCGACGAACTCGTCCAGGTCGACGCCGTCGGTGATCCGAGTGGCTGCAGCAATGAAAGTCTCCATAAAAGATCGGAAGTCATGGTTCTGGGTGTTGGCGACCTTGATTGCTGCCAGCTTATCTTGTCGCACCTCCTTGCAGTGGACACGAACCAAAGACAGAGCCACATCAGCACCGCACCGGGCAGAAGATTTCTTCCACTCCTGCACTCGATTAGGGATCTCGTTAAGTCGAGTCATCAGGGACTCAAGATCATTCTGGAGTGTGGCCTCTGGCCAAAGTGCCGGGTCAATCCATGATGTGGCGACCTTTAGTTGAGCCAAGTAGTCCACAACACCATCAATGCGGGATTCCAGTCGGAGCAGATTCATGGCAGTTTCATCTTTCATGGGAGAATTGATTGGGTCCAAACCTGGCTCAATCCGCCCGGTCTCCTCCTCGAAGTTCTGGCAAAGCTCTACATTCATGGTCCAGGGATAAGTCAATTTTCGTACGCTCAGTCGACAAAAACATCAGTCGGAACAAAATGTGTACCTTCAAGATTGATGAACAACTTCTTGGCAAGGCTCCTCAGATAGCTCTCCAGATCGTCCCTCCTACGAGTGATGCCTTCCATCTTCTCATATAGGTTGAGATTGTCCTTCTTCAAGCGCGTGCACTCCTTGTTGGCTTCATTCAGAGCAGATTTCATCTTGGTGTTCTCTTCTTCCAACTGGCCGACCGAAGCCAGTTTCTATTCAGTCAGAGCGGTTATGTCGTCAGCTTCCTTTTGAGCAGTAGCCAAATCCTGATCCTTCTTCGCCAGAGCTTCTCTCAGTTTTTCTGCAAAGAAATGGTGCTTGATTCAGAAAGAGCAGAAGGGTACTCAAGCCTAAGACAAACCAGTCGACAAGCTCGTCTTACCATTGGCGTCGTCCTTGGCCTTTTGCAGCTCTGTCTTGGCCAATTCCAAGTCAAGGTTCAGCTGGATCTGCTGTTTCTCCAAGTCAGCAAAGCGAGCTCCAAGATCACAAGATTTCTGCAATCAGGGAGGAGAATTTATTTTATAGCGAAGAACGACAAAGACAATAAATACTAAGACTACGGTCGACTGCCCGCAGTCCACCATAGTCTCGGGGACTACACCCAGTGGGTGCACTTTGCGTGCCCCTACCGGTTATGATCCCACTCGACCGGCCCGCCGGAGTCGAGTGCAGGGAGTAAAAAAAAGGGAGAAAAAGAAGAACTCAGACCATAGAACTCAGACCACAGTCGACTGCCAGCAGTCGACCGCGGTATCGGGGACTACACCCAGTGGGTGCACTTGGCGTGCCCCTACCGGTTCTGATCCCACTCGCCCAGACCGAGTAGAAGAGACAAACTACCAGTTCGGTTTACACTCGACGCGGCCAGACCACATCGATCGAAAGAATCAAAATACAGAGACTACAGTCGACTGCCAGTAGTCCACCATAGTCTCGGGGACTACACCCAGTGGGTGCACTCAGCGTGCCCCACTAGTTCAAAAATTCAATCGACGCACCCAGTGGGTGTACAGATGCAAAGATTTTCGGAAAGAGTCTTCAGATAGCATATTAACAGAACAAGCGGTGACCAACTAACCTGAACGTTGCTTTGGAGAGCCGAGCTGGCATCACAGACGGCCTGACTGGCGTCCCGCACCGTCTTCATCTTCTCCATCATAATGCCCGCCTGGCGTATGGCTTCCTTGGCAGCATTCACTTCGTCCTCTGGGACATGATGGGTCGCAAAAACTGAAGGTGGGTCGACAGGGGCCTGAGCAGTCGACGAAGAAGGCAAGGCACTCGACAATGGCACGGCGAAGGTAACAGAACCCCGATTGGCATCGCCAGCGTCCTGAACGACTGGTTCTGCCCTCGTCGTCGACTGTGGCACCTTGCTTGCAGGAGCTTGCCTATTTTTCCTCGTCAAAGGCCTCTCAGGCTCCTCATCATCATCATCGGGGAGGTCAATAATGTTAAGAGCTGTTCAAAGTTCAATCGACAAAATCACATCACCCAATGGTACACATTGCAGTTGAGTCGACCAAATAAAGACAGAATGGCAGAAATCATACCCAGATTGGAAGTGACTGCATCCTCCATTACCTCATCATCGTCCCTGTAAGCTGAGGTCCCGGAAGTAGCAGCGCTGCCAGTTCCAAAGTTCGTCTGGTTAAATCAAGAAAAACAAACAACACGGGGCGTCGAGTGAATACAAAGGGAGACACTCACGCAGAAGCGACGGGGATGTCAATCTTAATCTTTGGCAACGCCTTCCGAGGCTTCGACTCTGCAACTTTGGGATCCTTTGACGCTTTTTCAGTTGGAGTTGGCGAAGAGGTCCGAGGACGCTTTGAAGACTGACCGGCCTGATCAATCGCCTTTTCACGGGCGCTCGGTCGTTCTTGGTCAAGCTTGGACCGCCTCTCCCTGCGAGAAGGCGACTCAACTTCTTCTTCATCACTTGAGTCGTCACTTTCTTCGTCCCCTTCTCCATCAGAATCCCATTCGCCACTGTCGCCGCCGCTCGCCTCTCCTTCCAGGTCCTGCTCTTGCTCTCCGTTGGGCATTGAATACATTTCGATAAGGGCCTGAAAGAAAGCAGGAAGAACAAAGTCAGTCAACGCAGTATAAGCAGCTACGCGAGTGAATTCAGATTACAATCAAAAGCTCAGAATCGGACCTTCTCTGGTACATGGGACTAGTCGAATGGAGGAACTCTCCTGGCTCCCCTGGGGTTGTCCTTGTTTCCGGTCATGCCCGACAGCCACTTCTCCAGTGTGTCGTAATCAACCTCCTCCGGGTGAATCCGAGTGGAGTCGTCAAGACCCGAATACATCCACATCGGATGGTCTCGGGCTTGAAGAGGCTGGATGCGCCGCTGAAGGAAAACCTCCGAGAGATCCATACCGGTGACCCCGTCACGGATAAGCTGGACCACTCGTTCGACCAGCACCCTAACCTGTGCCTTCTCCTCTGGGAGCACCTTCAAAGAGGAGGGTTTCCTCACTCGGTCCATGGTAAAAGGAGGGAGGCAAGTCGACTGGCCTGGCGTCGACTGGTCTTTGCAGTAAAACCAGGTCGACTGCCATCCGCGAACTGAGTCGGGAAGAATCATGGCTGGAAAAGAACTTTTCCCGCTCATCTGAACACCAAGACCCCCACACATCTGAATCACTTGTGTTCTCTCGTCACTCGGATTGGCCTTTTTCACCGTCTGAGAATGACAGGTGAAAATGTGCTTGAAAAGACCCAAGTGAGGCCGACAACCCAAGAAATTCTCGCACAAAGACACGAAAGCAGTGAGATACACGATTGTGTTGGGAGTGAAGTGGTGGAGTTGTGCCCCAAAGAAATTCAGAAATCCCCAAAAGAAAGGGTGAGTAGGCAAGGAAAATCCACGGTCGACGTGGGTGGCAAGGAGAACGCGCTCACCCTCCTGAGGTTGTAGCTCGGACTCCTTCCTTAGAAGCCTCGCCGATCCATGGGGGATCAGCCCTCCTTCGGCTAGGTCGTCGAGGTCTTCTTGGCGGATCACAGAGCGGATCCAGTCGCCCTGGATCCAGCCCTTCGGCAGGCCAGCTCGCGAGGAAGATCCACCCCGACTGGTTGCCTTCCCCTTCCCCTTTGTCGTCGCCTTCTTCGCCCGCTCCAGAGCCGCCATCTTCTCCTTCCCCATCATCGCCGGTGAGACGCGTACGGAGCTGCAGTGCTGGGGTGAGAGTGAGCGCGACGAAGAAGCTTGAAGAGTAGAAGAGGGAATGGGAACGCACTGTTTAAGAAACCCCCGTCCGATGCCTTATATGAGGTCGCTTCCGAGTGGCTGACTGGTAGGCCCGGGCGGTCCTATCAAATCCCGTAATAATCGCACGCGCGATACGTGGCGAAAAAGGTGGCGCAGAGATCGAGGCAGTTCTGCCCTATCCCATCCGATTACTGCGGCCTCCCCCATCCCGCGCGCTTCCAAAATCCGGATCCCGCGAAATCTGCGGGCAGCAGAACAACTTGTCAGACGGAAGATCTCCTCCACGCCGTCACTCGGAGCCTTTCAAGTAAAGAAACTCATTCGACAAGAAACTAAGAATGGATCAAGGCGAATGAAAAGGAAGTTGCTGTCACCACTCATGTTCATTGATCCGAAACGAGATATGCTCATGACATGAAAAATGAGTCGGAGAAGTTCTCAACTCCTTCCCCACTCAAACCTCGATCCATTTGGGGGCTAATGATGAAGCTATGTACCTAGGGTAGGGTCATGGGCCTGTCCCAACTGCCCTACCCAAGGACATTTCTAGATCAAATCACCTTTCAATCAACTTGGAGGTGTTCCACTCGACAGACTCGAAGACACTCGACCAAGAAGCAATCACTCGACCAAGATCCAACCACTCGACGGCCAGGAGACCTAAAGGCACTCTGCACGCTAACAGTCAGTTATTAAGTAGCTTTTATGGTCATCATATCACTTTATTAGGGGCGTTACCAGTAACGCCCGACCTTAATGTATTTAAAACCCTTCACAACTGAGGGCCGGAGGGGTCGGGCGAACTCTATATAAGCCACCCCCCTCCTCAGTGTAAAGGGTTCGCACCCCTGTAATTCATACACGCATAATCCAGTCGACTGCCTCCGGGCTCCGAGACGTAGGGCTATTACTTCCTCCGAGAAGGGCCTGAACTCGTAAACCTCGTGTGCCTACAACTTCTCCATAGCTAAGATCTTGCCTCTCCATACCTACCCCCTACATTACTGTCAGACTTAGAACCACGACAGTGGGTGTGCATGCTTTTAATGACTTGAGACTACCAAACACGACATGCAGTGGTTAGTTCATTGCATGCAATGCTATTAATTAGCAAATAAACATTAAGATCTCTCGTTTTCCCCTCCTCCTTGGTCACAGTGCACAATCTAAGATGACGTGCTCACCTAGACGAGGGAGTACTAATTATAAACATTGAAATCTCTTGTTTTCCCCTCCTCCTTGGTCACAGTGCACAATCTAAGATGACTTGCTCACCTAGACGGAGGGAGTACTGATTATAAACATTAAGATATCTCGTTCTCCCCTCCTCCTTGGTCACAGTGCACAATCTAAGATGACTTGCTCACCTAGACGGAGGCAGTACTGATTATAATGAGTACTCAACTAGTACTAGTATAAGAACTACGTTTTATAATGAGTGTAAAAATATTGATTTGACATTGTGAATGTTGACACATTGTGGAATAGTTTTTGAAGTCTGCAAAAGTACTCAACTAGTGTTGTCATTCTCCACAAAAAAATGTGTTTACCAATGCATGCATGAACTCTAGTTACTCCAACCCCCTCTCTTCTTTAATTCTTTGCCACATCAGCATGTTTGCTATTCCCGTATGCATGATACCAGCTAAGATACCACCATTATGGCCAGCCTTAATCATCGCATGCAATAATTTAGTGCACCTTGAAATATGAACATGTGTGGGGCATGTTTGTTTTTAATGACTTGAGACTATACCTAGCCCGGCATGCAAGATGACTTATTATGCACCGTTCCCCATACCTGCAGGAAGCCCGTTCGTCTCTAATTTTTTTTCCTCTCGATGTGTGAAACAATATGCCTGCCAAACTCTCCTTCTCCCTTCGGCGGTCCCACCACTCCACCCCATGTGAAAAAATCTGCATGCATGACTCTCCTCCCCCCACGCTCGTCCAATCCGTTGTGACCAGCAATATTTCCACCCCTTCGCTCCCCCATAATTTACTCCAACAAATATGCCCATGTAGCTGTTACATAACTGCAGGTGCATTCGGTCACTGACATATGGGCCCAGTCAGTGCAGCTCAGTCCATATCTTACGTAGGTGTGCCATTGCTCGCTATAAATATTGTGCCTCCCACGACATCGCTATCTCCTCCCCCTCACGTTCACGTTCATCGCTATCTCCTCCCCTTCCCTCTCATGTCGACCACCATGGCATCGCCCCTCCCAAGTCCTAGGAGCCCCTCGCTGCACCACGTGGACGGTCACGCATCGTCGTTTCGTTCCTCGCTGCCACTAGTCGAGGAGGACGCGTCGGTGTTCCTCTCCTCGCCGCTACGCGACGCGTCGCTGTTCCGTTCCTCGCCGCCACTAGTCGAGGAGGATGCGTCGGCGTTCTGCTCCTCGCCGCGACGCATCGAGGTGGACGCGTCGGTGTTCCCAATCTCGCCAGCATGCGCGCCGGAGGACGCGTCGGCTCCCCACTACGAGGAGAATGCCATGCCGCCCGCCGAGCCCCCAGCCTTGAGGAGCTTTGGAAAGAAATGGATCTCGCCTTGTGGGAGGCTTTGCCTCCAACAGAGCGCACAAAAATAGAGGCGGAGAAGAAGGCCAAGGAAGAGAAGCACACCGCGGAACAAGCTGCCTAGGAGGCCTATGTCGCATCCGAGAGAGTCAGGCAATTGGCTCTTTGGCAGAAGGCTCGTGCGAGGGCCGTGAGGGTGGCGGAGGACGCCCGTGCCGACGCCCTGAGTGCAGTCGGACCCAAGTGCCTCATCTATGCTTGGCGGTACATGGACCGGGTGCACGCTTCCAGTGAGGAGGAGTACCTGTTGGTGCTGGATCACCACACCGGTGAGATCGCGCTCGCCCACCGGCAAGCCGCCAATCAGCACCTCGTGAGTTGCGAGGCTGAGGAAGAGGCGTTGTGTCTATGCGCTGGGAAACGGGCGTGCACCAGGGCACTCGTGGCGCACCACAAGCGCTCCTGTGAGCGCCGTGGCTTTTAGGAGGAGTATAATTTTTGTTTTGTAAGGCGATCTCATTAGTTTTGGGACGCAAATGATAAATCCCGAACGTTCGGGAATTTTTAGCGTCCTTAATTAAGTATGTAAAAGGGAAAGTTTGGAAACCTTGTGTATTCGTAAGCATTTTGCAAGTACGTGCATATAGCACAAACTTTACTATATACTATCGCAGGAAAAGAATTCTATGAGACGAGGTCTCACGCGAGACCCATCCTGATGGATGACACGTGGCATTCACAAATCACAAAGCATCCCCCACCCCCACTTAAAAGCCACGTGTCATCCATTAGGACGGGTCTCACCTGCTAACCGTGAGACCTGGTCTCATATACAAGTAAAAAATTTCCACTATCGCACTACACGTCTCTCTCGATATATGCTTGCAGACTGTGCTACTCCCTTCGCCCAGGTCAATAAGTCATCTTTGATTGTGCACCGTGACCAAGAAGGAGGGAAGACTTATACACCTAGACGGAGGGAGTACTACTATTACTTATGTACGTGCGAATGCACGTTTTAACATTACGATGCGGTTTTTGTAAAAGTAGAAAAACAACACTAGTCAAGCTTGTGAAACAATTCAATGCAAAACAAAACAAAAATGCTCGTTTGATTGTTTGATTGTTTACTTTTAGCTTCCTTCGCTGTGGTTATTTCTCTGTCGTACTTTGTACGGAGTATCTCACTGGTTGGAAAGGCATGCAAATTCCCAAACCGCTTCCTACACCCTGTATCTCATTGGTTGCCGGTGTTGACGTTGTCACCCATCTCATCGAGGATGAGGTTGCCGAGGTCGGGGACGAAGTCGTCGTTCACAACTAATCATGTGGACTAGCATAGTAGTAGGATACAGAGTAGAAACATGAATTTTACCACGATTTCGAACAGGAAGGACAGAAACACATACGATGCAATGGGAGCTGCACCGTTGGCGTTGAGGTTGTCGCCCATGTCCAAACACCACGTAGACACGGTCTTTGAGCACGGTTCATAGTCGTTCCATGCTCGGGCATTGAAGTTTGTAACTATTTTAGATTATAATATACTACTCCTCATGTGCTAGTAGTAGAGCAGAGTCCTACTCTACTACTCTACTCAAGCAAGTTAGGGCATAGCATTGTAGGGAGTACCAGCACTGTGATCACTCAAGCAAGTTGTCTGGCATCGACATGACCCTACGCTGCTGGTATGTGTCTCGTAAGTCAAGCGGCATGTTGTAGTCATCATCACCTGTCCACTTCCCGCAACACATATTCGCTTCTCCATCTTTGTCCGCACATAATCTCGTCCAATCTTCCATCCCCGCTAAGGCGCCTCCCCCCCTCGTCTGAAACCCAAGCACTAACAATGGCAGAATCGAGCAGCGTCCGCCGAAAGAGTGGCTAGAATTCGCTCCCCACAAAGGTAATCAAGCTCATTGTTTCGCGTGTGGACAATCTCAGTACCATGCCGCTTGCCGCATGCTCGTCGTGGCTGTACCGTTTACTCAAAGCCCTCAGGTCGGAGCTTTTTAAGCTAGCTCCTTGCTTGTTGATGCCGCCTGATCTTCAGAAACGGTGTGTCACGCAGCATAACGATCGTAGGGTGGCGAGCATCAACCCCCTTGACTGCGATTCGATCCCCATCAGCCTCAACTACATTAACGGTATGTACTGGGTCGGCATGAACACGTCTTGGATGGTGCTCGTCGACGGTCGCGGTAGCTGGATGCTCGTGGAGGTCTACACCCGGCGATTGACCCCCCTTCCTTCGATTAACACTGCACTGCTTTGGCACCGCGGCCCAGAATACTCGGAATCTTACAGTAGCCAACATGATACCAAGTTTGATTTGCTCAAGGTTGTAATCTGCCAAGTGCCCACAAGATCTGCGAATTATAAAGACTTCAGGCTAATTGCGTTCTTCAACCGCGGTCTCGCCTATCTGACAGGTCACTGCGGTAAGTGGATAAATCTGTACGTCCATCGCAGGATCATACATCCTCCATGGTTCTCTGATGCCATTGAAATAAGGGCTTCATTTACGCTGTCGAATCCTTCTATGGTTGGACGTATTGCTGGCCTACTCCAGTCATCGCTACAAATGGCTGTTACAACAGTATGTTACTTTCCTATGATATCATGATGGCATTCTTATATTACTGTCAACATTTGCTGAAAAAATATTCATGCTCATAACATGTTGTTCTTAAGATTGACTAAACCAACAGCCCTTTTTTATTTGACTCCAACTTGATATGATGTTGTAGGCCGCCTGGTGTCCCTACCCTTCCTAATCCCAGAAACTTTCAAAGAAAAGCGGCATGGAAGTTGTAGGTGGTTCCTGGCTCGATCAGACGATGGCGAAAGATTGATGATCGTTCACACGTACCAGACGTGTTGTTTCGCGGAATACAATCACAGTCACAGCAAGGTCTTTGAGCAGGATCCCAGCTTCTCTGGGCCTTCAGGAATTTTTGAGTGGAGGCTGGTAAGTAGCCTTGGTACACGCTCTATGTTTGTCGGACTAAATTATCCTATTAACCAGGAGATAACCGACGGTAAGGATCATGATGGCAGCGCGGTTTCGTTCATCAGGCAAAATTGAGTGTACACAGCGTACCATGCGTCTCTGCATGCACCATACCCTGATATGTGCCACCATGCTTTGCAGCCCAAAGTAGGAGAGAGGGTCGCAAGTATCAGACTTCGACCTGCTGGCTGGAGTTTCCCCCGTCAGGCACCCATCTGGTTCAAACCGTCAGCCAATCTCCATAGCTTAATAAATAGTAACGTCTAACTGAGCTAGTTAGTTAGATGCGTACACTTGGTGTAGTAGGATCTTCATTTAGTTTGATGCATACACTTGTTCTTTTTTGGTAGCCCTTTTGTAATGATTGCTGATGTTTGGTTTGGAAGAGAGAGTTGCGTCTTCACTCTTCTGGCCTGCTTACTGCTTCTGTTGCACCCCCAGCCCTGGTTGCTGCTGCTGCTGCTGCTGTTTTCAATGTACAATCAGTAGTATATTTCGTCTGTTGGTTGAATAAATGTGTTGTTAGAACGACAAACACAATGTTTTGGAAGTCGTTGCACGGTTCGATCCTTTAGTGCCCCGTACCATACGTAGCGCATACTATTTATCGTACGGAACACATTTTTTTGAAACTCGGAACACATTTTCCACTTGTTGATAACATGCAGCCCACTGATGAAGGCCCAATAGAGAAGCCCATAATTAACTGGAAGGGAGGCTCTCACATGAATCCGGCCTAGGTACATGCTCATGGTCCCCTAAACATAAATAAATAAATAAATAAATAAATAAAGCTAAATGCTCATGCACCACTTCTTTAGGAAAATAGGTAGCCCAGTATTTCTTTTTGAAGAATACCCAAGCTAGGCCTATTTGTTTTCTCCGAATTACCGGGCTGCAAATCTTTTAAGACGAGGAGGGATGCATTCCGGCCTGGCTTAAGAGTATGGTCAATGTCTGTTAAAAGTAATATCAAAAAGGGGTTGAAAATTCCAAAAAATAGCAAATGGGATATAAGTTTCTTTTTTTGTTTTTATTCTTCACTGATATCTTATACGTATTTCATTGGATTTAACATGACATAGTACTAATTTATTTTTAAATTTGCTTTAGTATAGCTATTAATTTTTGGATTAAGAATATTTCATTCCCCAGCAAAAATTTGCGAATTTTCAAAATTTCCCACATATTTAGTTAATTTTTTTACCCTGGTACTGACCAGAAAATGGCCAGCAATTCTAAAAATGGAAAACGGGCTGCAATAAATTCCATATGAATTAGAAAATGAGTAAAAATTATAAAAATAATAGCAAATGGGCTGTACACGCCACATATTTCGAGGCTGACTTGTTTATGCAAGGCTTTGTCAGTGAACACACGATTCTAGCAGCAGTTAGTTTTGGATGTCCATCCAATGGCCGACGTGCTTCTCCAATCTCTGATCTTCCTGCTCCAGCCGCCTAAACTAGCACCGGCGGGACTGCCTGCTCCCTCCTCTTGTGGCCCGCTGTGATGTCGCGCAGGCTTCCCCGGCCCACCCTACTCCCTCCGCTGGCCTGGCCGCACGCAATCAACTGCCTCCTTATTACGCGAAAAAAATGATTCCTCCCACTGACATCTGGGGCGCACCGGTTGGGAGGCTGACCTGTGGGCCTACTAAGTTGACGCGTACGCAGGGCTTGTCAACTTAGTCAACAAACGATTCTAGCAGCAGTAACTGTTGGATTTGAATCGAACGGGCCTACTGCTTCTTCAATAGCTGCTCTTCTTGCACCAGCCGCCCAAACCAGCGCCGGGGAGACCGCCTGCTCCTGCCTCCAGTGGCCGGAAGTGCTGCCGATGAGGCCTCATCGCCCCCTACTACTCCCACCGCTTGCCAGGCCCTGCGGCAACGGCAGCCTCACACCGCAGCCGAACCAGTGAACCCTCCTACTCCTCTCCGCGTGGGCATCCACTGCCGCATCTTCCCCGGCTCCGTGTCGTCCCCTTCCTAGGCCTCGCCGTCGTCCACCGCCTTGGTGCTCTCGGCGCGGCATGGTCAACATGGTCAACGACATTCCATCGGAAGAGTACTGTACGTGGAGAGGCTGACAGCTGTGTCCACGGCCACAGCCCAGTTTTTTTGTGATTTTCCAAGTAAGTCGCTTTGTCAGGCCTGTTGGGCTGCAAATCTTTCAAGACGAGGAGAGCTTTCATTCGGCTAGCCGAGAAAATGGCCCATCGGTAATGAGAAATGGGTTATACATTTTTAAAACACATCAAACCGGCAATTAGTTTCAAATATCTTTTCTTCATTTCGAGATTTGAAATTACATTAATTTTTATGCGTGGAGAATTTGTTGGATTTTATATTGATATACATTTATTTTTAAAATCAGTTTGAATGTGAGTCGAAATTTCGGGATTAAAAAAAGTTCGGACCGCACCGAAATATGCAAACTTTCGTATAATTTTTTAACCGTGGCCACAATATGGGCTGTAATGCTAACAAAAAGAATAGGGGCTCCAAAAAACATTAATAATTAGCAAATGGGCTATAAATTATTAGAAATAATGTCAGATGGGTTGTATGTTGTTTTCCACAGATTTGAGGCTTTCCTAAAAAAAGGTTGACGCACAAGCAGTGACTGTTGGATGTCCATCCTACGGCCGTCGTGATTCTTCAATCTCTTCTCTTCCTGCTCCAGCCGCTCAAACAGGCACCGGCGGGACTGCCTGCTCCCTCCTCCCCGCAGCCGGCTCTGCTGCCGCGCAGGCCTCACCGCCCCACCATACTCCCATTGCTGGCCTAGCCATCCCTCTACTCACCCACACCTGCTGTTATTCTCCAGCGACGGCAGACGAACCAGTAAACCCTCGTACAGTCGTACTCCCCTCCGCGTGGGAAACAACTGTCGAGCCTTCCCTGCCTCCGTGTCGTTCACTTCCTAGGCCTCGCCGTCGTCCACCGCCCTGGTGCTCTCAGCACGGCCTGGTCAACGTGGTCAATGACCGACATGCATCTGAAGTGGACTGTACGTGGAGAGGCCGACAGCTGGGTCCACGGCCGCACACAAGGAAATGCCTCCTTATTACGCGCAAAATAATGATTCCTCCACCTGACATCAGGGACCCACCGAAAGGGCCTCTGTATTTTGTGAAAAAAATGTTACCATCGCTAACAGCTCGGACCCACCAGCTATATCTTCGCACGCATGGAAGTGCCTCCTTATTATGCTCAAAAAATGAATACCCCCTGCTAGCTGGGACCCATCTTGGTGGGAGGCTGACTTGTGGGCCTACTAAGTTGACGGGGATGGAGGGCTTTGTCAACTTAGTCAATATGCACGATTCTAGCTCCAGTGACCGTACGATGTCCATCCAACGGCCATAGTGCATCTTCAACCTCTGGTCTTCTTGCTCCAGCCGCCCAAACCAGCGCTGGTCGTGCCTCGTGCTCCTGCCTCCCATGGCCGGCTACGATGCGGCGGAGGCCTCACCGCCCCCTACTACTCCCACCGTTGGCCAGGCGATCCCACCCACAACCCCTGTTATTCTGCGGCGACGGCAGCCTCACACCGCAGCGAACCAGTGAACCCTCGTACTCCTCTATGTGTGGGGGGCATCCACTGCCGCGTCTTCCCCAGCTCCGCGTCGTCCCCTTCCTAGGCCTCGCCGTCGTCCACCGCCCTGGTGCTCTCGACGCGGCGTGGTCAATGTGGTCAAGGAACGGCTTCCATCGGACGTGGACTCTACGTGGAGAGGCTGACAGCTGGGTCCACGGCCGTAGCAAGGAAGTGCCTCCTTATTACGTGCAAAATAATTATTCCTCCACCTGACAGCAGGACCCACCAGACGGGCCACCGTATTTCACGAAAAAAACGATTCCCCTTGACTGCTGGGACCCACCAGTGATGTCTACTACACAACCTTCTTCTTGCTGACATTGTTGGGCCTCCAAGTGCAGAGGTTTGTAGGACAGTAGCAAATTTCCCTCAAGTGGATGACCTAAGGTTTATCAATCCGTAGGAGGCGTAGTATGAAGATGGTCTCTCTCAAGAAACCCTGCAACCAAATAACAAAGAGTCTCTTGTGTCCCCAACACACCCAATACAACGGTAAATTGTATAGGTGCACTAGTTCGTCGAAGAGATGGTGATACAAGTGGTATATGGATAGTAGATAAAAGTATTTGTAATCTGAAATAATAAAAACAGCAAGGTAGCAAGTGATAACAGTGAGCGTAAACGGTATTGCAATGGTAGGAAATAAGGCCTAGGGTTCATACATTCGCTAGTGTAAGTTCCCTCAACAATACTAACATAATTGAATCATAAAACTATGCCTCAACATGCAACAAAGAGTCACTCCAAAGTCACTAATAGCGGAGAACGAACAAAAAGATTATGGTAGGGTATGAAACCACCTCAAAGTTATTCCTTCCAATCAATCCGTTGGGCTATTCCTATAAGTGTCACAAACAGCCCTAGAGTTCGTACTAGAATAACACCTTAAGACACAAATCAATGAAAACCCTAATGTCACCTAGATACTCCAATGTCACCTCAAGTATCCGTGGGTATGATTATACGATATGCATCACACAATCTCAGATTCATCTATTCAAACAACACATAGGACCTCAAAGGGTGCCCCAAATTTCTACCGAAGAATCACGACGAAAACGTGTGCCAACCCCTATGCATAGGTTCATGGGCGGAACCCGCAAGTTGGTTACCAAAACATACATCAAGTGGCACGTGGTATCCCATTGTCACAACAGATATCCACGGCAAGACATACATCAAGTGTTCTCAAGTCTTGAAAGACTCAATCCGATAAGATTACTTCAAAGGGGAAACTCGATTCATTACAAGAGAGAAGAGGGGGGAAGAAACATCATAGGATCCAAATATAATAGCAAAGCTCGTGATACATCAAGATCGTATCATCTCAAGAACACGAGAGAGAGAGAGAGGTAAAGAGAGATCAAACACATAGCTACTGGTACATACCCTCAGCCCCGAGGTTGAACTACTCCCTCCTCGTCATGGAGAGCACCGGGATGATGAAGATGGCCACCGGAGAAGGATTGCCCCCTCCGGTAGGGTGCTGGAACGGGTCTAGATTGGTTTTTGGTGGCTACGGAGGCTTCTGGCGGTGGAACTCCCGATCTATTTTTTCGTTCTGGAACTTTTAGGGTACGTGGATATATATGGGTGCAGGGAGGACGTCGGAGGAGCCACGGGGGTCCCACGCGACAGGGGGGCGTGCCCCCACCCTCGTGAGCACCTCGTGTCTCCCCTAACATGGGGTCCAAGTCCATCAGGTGTGTTTCCTTCCAAAAATAACTTCTCCAGTTGATTTCGTTCCGTTTCGACTTCGTCTGATATTCCTTTCCTTCGAAACACTGAAATAGGCATAAAACAGCAAATCTAGGCTGGTCCTCCGGTTAATAGGTTAGTCCCAAAAATAATATAAAAGTGGAAAATAAAGCCCAATATTGCCCAAAACAGTAGATAATATAGCATGGAGCAATCAAAAATTATAGATACGTTGGAGACGTATCAAGCATCCCCAAGCTTAATTCCTGCTCGTCCTCGAGTAGGTAAATGATAAAAAGAGAATTTTTGATGCGGAGTGCTACTTGGCATAATTTCAATGTAATTCTTCTTAATTGTGGCATGAATATTCAGATCCATAAGATTCAAGACAAAACTTTAATATTGACATAAAAATGATAATAGTTCAAGCATACTAACTAAGCAATCATGTCTTCTCAAAATAACATGGCCAAAGAAAGCTATCCCTACAAAATCATATAGACTCGCTATGCTCCATCTTCACCACACAAAATATTTAAATCATGCACAACCCCGATGACAAGCCAAGCAATTGTTTCATACTTTTGATGTTCTCAAACTTTTTCAATCTTCACGTAACACATGAGCGTGAGACATGGACATAGCACTATGGGTGGAATAGAATGGTGGTTGTGGAGAAGACAAAAAGGGAGAAGATAGTCTCAAATCGACTAGGCGTATCAACGGTCTATGGAGATGCCCATCAATAGATATCAATGTGAGTGAGTAGGGATTCCCATGCAACGGATGCACTAGAGCTATAAGTGTATGAAAGCTCAACAAAAGAAACTAGTGGGTGTGCATCCAACTCGCTTGCTCAAGAAGACCTAGGGCATTTTGAGGAAGCCCACCATTGGAATATACAAGCCAAGTTCTATAATGAAAGATTCCCACTAGTATATGAAAGTGACAACATATGAGACTCTATATGAAGAACATGGTGCTACTTTGAAGCACAACATATGAGAGTCGCTATATCATGGTGCTACTTTGAAGCACAAGTGTGGAAAAAAGGATAGTAGCATTGCCTCTTTTTTATTTTTTATTTTTTATTTGGCCTTTCTTTTTTTTATTTGGCCTTTATTTTTTATTTGGCCTTCATTTTTTTATTTGGCCCAATTTTTTTATTTGGCCTTCCTTTTTTTGGGACAATGCTCTATTGAATGATGATCATCACACTTCTATTAATTTACAACTCAATGATTGCAACTCGATTCTAAAACAAAGTATGACTCTATATGGATGCCTCCAGTGGTGTACCGGGATATGCAATGAATCAAGAGTGACAAGTATGAAAGAATTATGAACAGTGGCTTTGCCACAAATACTATGTCAACTACATGATCATGCTAAGCAATATGACAATGATGGAGTGTGTCATAATAAACGGAACGGTGGAAAGTTGCATGGCAATATATCTCGGAATGGCTATGGAAATGCCATAATAGGTAGGTATGGTGGCTGTTTTGAGGAAGGTTTATGGTGGGTTTATGGTGCCGGCGAAAGGTGCGCGGTACTAGAGAGGCTAGCAAGGGTGGAAGGGTGAGAGTGCGTATAATCCATAGACTCAACATTAGTCATAAAGAACTCACATACTTATTGCAAAAATCTATTAGTCATCGAAACAAAGTACTACGCGCATGATCCTAGGGGGATAGATTGGTAGGAAAAGACCATCGCTCGTCCCCGACCGCCACTCATAAGGAAGACAATCAATAAACACCTCATGCTCCGACTTCATTACATAACGGTTCACCATACGTGCATGCTACGGGAATCACAAACTTCAACACAAGTATTTCTCAAATTCATAACCACTCAACTTGCATGACTCTAATATCACCATCTCCATATCTCAAAACAATTATCAAGTATCAAACTTCTCATAGTATTCAACACACTCATAAGAGAATTTTATTATTCTCAAATACCTAGCATATTAGGATTTTTAGCAAATTACCATGCTATTAAGACTCTCAAAATAATATAAGTGAAGCATGAGAGTTCATCTATTTCTTCAAAATAAAACTTCCACCATGCTCTAAAAGATATAAGTGAAGCACTAGAGCAAATGACAAACTACTTCGAAAGATATAAGTGAAGATCAATGAGTAGTTGAATAATTATGCAACCATGTGAAGACTCTCTAACATTTAATAATTTCAGATCTTGGTATTTTATTCAAACAGCAAGCAAATCCTAACAAAACAAATTGACGCTCCAATCAAAACACATATCATGTGGCGAATAAAAATATAGCTCCAAGTAAAGTTACCGATGAACAAAGACGAAGGAGGGGATGCCTTCCGGGGCATCCCCAAGCTTAGGCTCTTGGATATACTTGAATATTACCTTGGGGTGCCTTGGGCATCCCCAATCTTAGGCTCTTTCCACTCCTTATTCCATAGTCCATTGAATCCTTACCCAAAACTTGAAAACTTCACAACACAAAACTTAACAGAAAACTCGTAAGCTCCGTTAGTATAAAATAAATCACCATTTCAAGGTACTGTAATGAAATCATTCTTTATTTATATTGGTGTTAAACCTACTGTATTCCGACTTCTCTATGGTTTATAAACTATTTTACTAGCCATAGATTCATCAAAATATGTAAACAACACATGAAAAACAGAATCTGTCAAAAACAGAACAGTCTGTAGTAATCTGGATCAAACGTATACTTCTGGAACTCATAAAATTCTCAAATAAATTTCTGTACCTGACTAATTTATCCATTAATCATCTTCAAAAAGAATTAACTAAGTATCACTCTCCAAATAAAAATTCTATCAACTCTCGTGAGCGCTAAAGTTTCTGTTTTTTTACAGCATGATCAACAAGACTTCCCCCAAGTCTTCCCAAAGGTTCTACTTGGCACAAACACTAATTAAAGGCATAGAACCACATCTAAACAGAGTCTAGATGAATTATTTATTATTAAACAGGAACAAAAAGCAAGGAATAAAAATAAAATTGGGTTGCCTCCCAACAAGCGCTATCGTTTAATGCCCCTAGCTAGGCATGATGATTTCAATGATGCTCACATAAAGGATAAGAATTGTAACATAAAGAGAGCATCATGAAGAATATTACTAGCACATTTAAGTCTAACATACTTCCTATGCATAGGGATTTGTGAGCAAACAACTTATGGGAACAATAATCAACTAGCATAGGAAGGTAAAACAAGCATAACTTCAAAATTTGAAGCACATAGAAAGGAAACTTGATATTATTGCAATTCCTACAAGCATATGTTCTTCCCTCATAATAATTTTCAGTAGCATCTTGAATTAATTCAACAATATAACCAGCACCTAAAGCATTCTTTTCATGATCTACAAGCATAGAAAATTTATTACTCTCCACATAAGCAAAATTCTTCTCATTCGGAATAGTGGGAGTATCATAAGAGGCTTGAATATTATAAATTGTTTCCACATTGAAAGAGTAATGTTCAGAAAAGGGGTAACCATAATCATGACAAGTTTTATAAATATAATCCTCACTACTTTTTATAGCATATCTATCATCACAATAATTATCATAAGTAGGAGGCATGTTATTATCATTATGAATTTGCATATCCAAACTTGGGAGACTAAACATATAATCTTCATTAAGCGTAGCATCCCCAAGCTTGGGACAAACATTAATTGCAGCAAATACATTCTCAAATATGTCATCCTCATCAAACATAGCTTCCCCAAGCTTGGGCCTTTTCGTATCATAAGCATAATCACTCTCATCATTAATAGCATGGATAGCACCAATAGTATAGCAATTATTATATTCTTCCAAGCAAGTGCCAAAAAGATTTTCAAGATCATAAGAAATATCATTATCTTCCACAATTATATTTTCATGAGGCACAATAGTAATAGGATCAGCATTGTTTGAGAGAGATACCTTTTTACCTCTCTTCCTTTTTCTTTTCTTCTTCTTCACCACATGATGCGTGGGTTCAATTCTCTTTTTGGAGCTCCTTATTAATGAGATTGGTGGAATAGGAGGCTCCTCCTCGTTACCTGATTCATCATAAGAAATAATAGGAGGATATTGGGAAGTCTCTTCCCTTTCGTTAGTATTATCTTCATCTTCTATTTGTTTTCTTTTCTTTATGTAATTGGCAACATAAGGATTTTCAATGCAATTCACCGCACAATACATATAAACCTTCTCTAGATCAATATCGAGGAATTTCTCAAGATTATATTCTAGAATATGCTTAGTTTGACGTTTCAATTCTTCATAACCCAAAAGCAAACTTAGTTCATTATATTGCGCAAGGGAAATTGAGTCATCACAATTTTTGGACTCGATTCGGTCATCAAACAATTTGCCTTTGATATTTAATGACCATGTTCATTGCAAAGTTCACAAGTACGGTAAAGATATTTTAAATTTTCAGCACTCACATCAAGACTTTCTTGCAACAATTTAGTTTCTAAACACCTATGCCTCTTGCAATATCTATCTTCCCTATTTGGTGTGTACTTGCAAACCCAATCTACTCCACAAAAATTGACATGTTTATAGGAGGCATTTTCATCATAACTAGTACAATCATCATTAGCATCATGGATATTCAAAGAATTCGTACTAACAACATTGCAATCATGCTCATCATTCAAAGATTTAGTACCAAACATTTTATGGATTTCTTCTTCTAGCACTTGAGCACAATTTTCCTTTCCATCTTACTCACGAAAGATATTAAAAAGGTGAAGCGTATGAGACAAACTCAATTCCATATTTTTGTAGTTTTCTTTTATAAACTAAACTAGTGATAAAACAAGAAACTAAAAGACTCGATTGCAAGATCTAAAGATATACCATCAAGCGCTAACCTCCCCGGCAATGGCGCCAGAAAAGAGCTTGATGTCTACTACACAACCTTCTTCTTGTAGACGTTGTTGGGCCTCCGAGTGGAGAGGTTTGTAGGACAGTAGCAAATTTCCCTCAAGTGGATGACCTAAGGTTTATCAATCCGTAGGAGGCGTAGGATGAAGATGGTCTCTCTCAAGCAACCCTGCAACCAAATAACAAAGAGTCTCTTGTGTCCCCAACATACCCAATACAATGGTAAATTGTATAGGTGCACTAGTTCGGTGAAGAGATGGTGATACAAGTGGTATATGGATAGTAGATAAATGTATTTGTAATCTGAAATAATAAAAACAGCAAGGTAGCAAGTGATAATAGTGAGCGTAAATGGTATTGCAATGGTAGGAAATAAGGCCTAGGGTTCATACATTCGCTATTGTAAGTTCCCTCAACAATACTAACATAATTGGATCATAAAAATATGCCTCAACATGCAACAAAGAGTCACTCCAAAGTCACCAATAGCGGAGAACGAATGAAAAGATTATGGTAGGGTACGAAACCACCTCAAAGTTATTCTTTCCAATCAATCCGTTGGGCTATTCCTATAAGTGTCACAAACAGCCCTAGAGTTCGTACTAGAATAACACTTTAAGACACAAATCAATCAAAACCCTAATGTCACCTAGATACTCCAATGTCACCTCAAGTATCCGTGGGTATGATTATACGATATGCATCACACAATCTCAGATTCATCTATTCAAACAACACATAGGACCTCAAAGGGTGCCCCAAAGTTCTACCGGAGAATCACGACGAAAACGTGTGCCAAACCCTATGCATAGGTTCATGGGCGGAACCCGCAAGTTGGTCACCAAAACATACATCAAGTGGCACGTGGTATCCCATTGTCACAACAGATATCCACAGCAAGACATACATCAAGTGTTCTCAAGTCTTTAAAGACTCAATCCGATAAGATTACTTCAAAGGGGAAACTCGATTCATTACAAGAGAGAAGAGGGGGGAAGAAACATCATAGGATCCAAATATAATAGCAAAGCTCGCGATACATCAAGATCGTATCATCTCAAGAACACGAGAGAGAGAGAGAGAGAGAGATCAAACACATAGCTACTGGTACATACCCTCAGCCCCGACGTTGAACTACTCCCTCCTCGTCATGGAGAGCACCGGGATGATGAAGATGGCCACCGGAGAAGGATTGCCCCCTCCGGTAGGGTGCCGGAACGGGTCTAGATTGGTTTTTGGTGGCTACGGAGGCTTCTGGCGGCGGAACTCCCGATCTATTTTTTCGTTCTGGAAGTTTTTGGGTACGTGGATATATATGGGTGCAGGAAGGACATCGGAGGAGCCACGGGGGTCCCACGAGACAGGGGGCGCGCCCTGGAGGGGGGGCGCCCCCACCCTCGTGAGCACCTCGTGTCTCCCCTGACATGGGGTCCATGTCCATCAGGTGTGTTTCCTTCCAAAAATAACTTCTCTAGTTGATTTCGTTCCGTTTCGACTCCGTCTGATATTCCTTTTCTTCGAAACACTGAAATAGGCATAAATCAGCAAATCTGGGCTGGGCCTCCGGTTAATAGGTTAGTCCCAAAAATAATATAAAAGTGGAAAATAAAGCCCAATATTGCCCAAAACAGTAGATAATATAGCATGGAGCAATCAAAAATTATAGATACGTTGGAGACGTATCAACCAGCTACATCTCGCACGCAAGGAAGTGCGTCCGGGTAAAAAAACAAAATGATTTGCCCCTTGACTGCTGGGACCGACCAGCTACATCTTCGCAGGCAAGGAAGTGCCTGACAGTCGGGACCCTCCTAGTCGAAGCGTACGTAGCGTTGTCATTCTGGTCGCGAACGTGTACGTACATACTGGTCGATGTAGAGGCGCGCACGTGTCGTAGTAGAGGCGCGCACGTGTCGTAGTAGAGGCGGGCACGTAGCATTTACACATACGTACAGCGGCCAGGGTGCAAGAAAGAAAATACGGCCACATATGTGTATATACGAGCGGGGTCTCGAACGCCTACTCGCGCATACGTACGGCGACGGCTCGTGTACATGGCTGGGTCAGAATGGAGAAACAGCATCGTCGTCGTGTTCATGGGGAGGCAACGGAATGCGTCGTGTTCTTGGGGAGGCAACGAAATGTGTCGTGTTCATCGGGAGGGCTTGGACGGAACAGGCGATGGAAACGAGGCCTGGCGTACCACAGAACGGAGGAAACGGCCTTGTGTTCGACCGACCACGTTTGAAACGGGGTCCTGTTCATCGGGAGGGGTCTGGCGTACCGCAAAACGGAGGAAACGGACCTCCTACGGTCGAAACGGGGGTCCTGTTGATCAGGAGGGGTGTGGCGTACCGCTAAACGGAGGAAACGGACTTGTGTTGAAGCGCTACGGTCGAAACGGGGGTCCTGTTCATCGGGAGGGGTGTGGCGTACCGCAAAACAGGACTCCACAGGATACTGTTCATCTCCACCGTCGATCTCCTCCAGCCTCCACGGGCTCCTGTTCATCCAGCCTCCACGGGCTCCTGTTCATCCAACCTCCACCGCGCGCTACTCCACCGGCTACTGTTCAACCACCCCTCCACCGTCTACTGTTCATCTAGCCCTCCACACCAC